>NW_020954580.1:17844664-17867503 GCF_900497805.2 Vombatus ursinus | reverse complement strand
CTACTTTCACTAAACTGATTCTCTTACATTTGTTAGGACTATACATATATATATACATATACGTATACGTATACATACACATACACATACCCATATACATTGCACACATGTACATATATATATATACCATACACACATATACTGCATGTGTGTCTCTATACCTATTTCTATATACATGTATACATGTGGGTATACATATAAGCACACATATATACATATGCTTGTGTATATACATATAAGAATTTCAGACAGATAAGAACTTATAAGAAGTTCAGACACACACACATAATATGTATATACACATATCTATGTATGAGTATATACGTGATTTTATAATATGTGTATGTACATATACATGTGTGTGTATGTATGTATGTGTGTGTGTGTATAAAATTGTCTATGCATTTTTTGTGTGGCATTCAACAATCTGGGAATTAGCAATACTGAAGACAAAGCAACAAAGGTAAACCATACTAACACAACCCAGGAAGATACTTTCCCAAGCGGCCCTCTTGATCAAGACCTCCCTAGTCTCTACTCCTTCCAGGGAATGAAGAGCATCACCTCTCAAATCTCTTAACTCCATGAGAGCTTTTATCCCCCCACACACACCTCCCATTTTTGCCCCTGTTATTTCCCTGGATTACACACATTTCCTGGGAAAGAGAATTAAGAACTCCAGATGAAAAAGTCCTTCCTTCAAGGGTGCCACACAGGTAGTAAAAGTAGGACACAGGTAGTGATTCAAAAATGAGGTAAGAGTTAATTGCTAACAAAAAAGTTAAAATCAAAGCTGTTGCCCCAAGTCTTGATAAAAAAAAGTCTAAAGGTTTTTCAAAGATAAACACAGAACATGATTTATCCATTCCAAATAATGGAGAATTTGATATCAAAAGCTCTGAGCCCCTTGGAAGAAAGCCACTACAGCAATACTGGTCTTGTGGCTGGTTAAATCTATATAATTACACTATCTTGGGAAGGGGGTAGACCTCACTGTGCTTTATTTATCCCTTGATTAAGAAGAATTTTTTTTACATGAATTATCAAGGTTGACTATCTATGCTATCCAAATTCAGTTGATTAGTAATTCTCATCTTCCTCTTCTGATATTTAAACCTACTCCCCTTAATTTTTACTGACTCTGGCAGTTTTAGATCCCAGAGGGGTGACTGCTACTCTGGGTTATAAGGGTAAAACTGAGAGGTTATACTAAAAAACCCTCAATGACACCCTAGTTCCTACATACTTCATTATCTGGGCCAACCTACCAATTCAATCTTAATTATTAATAATAGCTAATATTTAGCTATTAATAGCTAACATTTAAACAGTGCTTTAAGATTTGTAAATTACCTTATTCATATACATACATATGTTTTATTCCATTTGATGCTCAAAGTTACTGTGATATATATGTGTATATATATAGTGTGTGTGCATATACATATACATACCAGTATTATTATATTATTATTATATATTATATTAATATTTTCTAATTAGAATAATTATTATATGTTATATTTATAATTGTATTATTATATAATAATGTTATATAATATATTATTGAATATAATTCCATTTATAATTAGAACATTAGAATATTGTCATATTATAAGTAAGAAAACTGAGGCTCCAGGATTGAGTGAAAAGATAAACTCTTCAGGCAAACACAAAGAGTAGTTTTGTTTTGTGTGGTTTTTTTTTATTAGTTAGATAAAGCATTCTGCTAATGAGACCATGGCAAATTCCCCAAGTGATAAATGACCAAAGGATGTGAATAGGCAGTTTTCAGAGGAAGAAACCCAAGCTATTAAAAGTCACATGAAAAAATACTATAAATTAGTAATAATTAGAGATGTGCAAATTAAAACAACTCTGAGATACCACTTCACTTCCATCAGACTGGCAAAGTTGAAGGGAAAGGGGAAATAAATGCTATAGACGCTGAAGGAAAACAGGTACTTTAGGGGGCAGCTAGGTGGCAGCTAGGTGGCACCATGGGTAGAGTGACAGCCCTGGAGTCAGGACGACTTGAGTTCAAATCTAGCCTCAGACACTTGACACTTACTAGCTATGTGACCCTAGGCAAGTAACTTAACCCCAATTACCTCAAGCAAAAAAAAAAAAAGGTACTTTAATGCAGTGTTGGTGTAGCTATGAAGAGGTCCAGCCATTCTGAAAAGCAATTTGGAGCTATGCCCAAAAAGCTATTAAACTGCGAGTACTCTTGATATTGCTGCTAAGTCTATACCCCAAAGAGATCAAAGAAAGAGTAAAATTACCCATATGTACAGAACTCTGTACTAACTCTTTTTGTAGTGGCAAAGAATTGGAAACTGAGGGGGTACCCATAAATTTAAAAATGGTTTAATAAGTTATGACATATGGACGTAATGGAATACTAATGTACTGTAAGAAATAATGAAGGGGTTGGTTTCAGAAAAACCTAGGAAGATTTGTATGAACTGATTCAAAGTGAAGTAAGCAGAGCCAGGAGAGGAATTAATATAAGAGCAACAATATTGTAGAAATAAACATCTTTGAAAGATTTAGAAACTCTGATAAACACAATGACTAACCACAATTCCAAAGGATTCGAAATGAAATATGCTATACACCTCCAGATAGAAAGCTGATGGACTCACAGTGTAGACTGAAGCATCTTTCTTTTTTTCTTTTTTTGTGAATTAATGGAGGGGGGAGAGGGACATGGCTAATGTAGGAATTTTTCTTAACTATACATATTTATAATGGGTTTTGTTCTCCTTGCTTTCTCAATAAGTGATGGAAGCAGAGAGAGAGGTAGAAAAATCAAAACTAAAACTAAACTTAAATTTACTTTTTAAAAATAAGACCATGGTAAGACTGACTTTTCAGACAGATAGACCTATATAACTTAAAGACTACAGGACAATCTGTCTACACCCCCCTCCCCTAAATGTCTATCTTCCTGGTTAGCTGATACCTTAAAATTCACTATAAGAGATTCATTCTTTTGCATAAGACTTTGTCTTTTGTTCTCTTAAAAATACCTCTGGGAGGGGTTGTTAATCAGTAAGGTATATCTTACTATGACTGTTTATCACAGCTTTTCCTAATTTTAAAAAAAAAGTAATTGGGGAGGGGGAACAGGATGATGGCTTTCTCTGTGCAAGGCCTGAAACTATTAACCTACTTTAAAATTTTATCTGGAGGCAACTCTGGTTAAAAGTATATCCCTTTACCAATTAATTTCCTATAAAGAATTTGACCCAACTCTGGCTAACCAGGTCACAAATGCAGGCCCTTGATCACATAAGGGTATGGATTGGACAGTGAGGATCCACTGTAACCCATCACTAGTTTAAACAAACTATTTTTATGAGCTGGAGTTATCTTCATATAAGAAGGACTGCAGTTCTAACTAATTGGAGGGTGTTCTTCCAAAGACTCACATTGGCAATCAGGTTGATGTCTGCCATTGACATCTAAATTATAAGTACATCTGTGAAAGCTTCAGAGCATAAACTTGTCTTTTCTGTGTTTTGTGAGGTACTATGAATACTACAGAAGTCTATAAATAATAAATAATAACTTCAGTGAGTTAAGCTGACATCAGGACTAGCGGGTATGAAATATTTAAAAGCTTTCTTGGGTTATTAAACCAAACTAGTGTCTTGAGTTAAAAATAAAAAGATAAGGCAAGGAAAATGTGAATTAATTGGCCAATATATATTTCAATATCTGGACTTGTAATGAAAATGCTGCATAAAGAAGTCTGGTTTAGACAAAGTATATGTTCTTTTATCTTTTCCTTCCCCCCCCCCCTTTTTTTTTTGCCAACAAAGGTATGTCAGCATTTTGCCTGGAGTTTTTCACTAAACATTTTCAGAAATTATATCATTTTGACAAAATTACATGTTTTGGTTACAGTGATACATACCACACTTATAAGTTATTGGAAATTCCCCTTTCTTCAGGGAATTTATTAAGTCATTTGAAATTCAAAGCAAAAGGGAAGTGGTTTTTTCCCCTAAGAAAAAAAGTGAAGTTACAAAATTTAAATAAAATCATAACATAGTGAGCATAATAAAGAAAATCTTTCACTTCTAATATTAGATCTATATGGATTAACAAACAAAATCCTTCCCCTGAGAGCTATAACTTTGATATGGCTGAACCCCAAGGTTCTATCTTCAGCCCTCTTTTCTTCTCTTTCTACATTCTTTCCCTTGGTGATCTCATTCTCTCACATGGCTTCATTATTCACCTCTATACATATAACTTGCAAGTATATATTTCCACTCCAACCACCCCCCAGAACTCTACTCCCCAGCACCAAACCATCAGCTGGATATTTGAAATTGGTTGACCTATCAGCACCTGAAATGGACCATGTCCAGAACTGAACTCATCACCCACCTTCTCCACAAAACTTGCCCCCCATGACAACTTTCCATTTCTTTTGACGGCTTTATTATTGTCTTAGACACCAACCTTCATTACATTGGAATAATCTTGACTCCTCTTTCTTCTCCATCCCCATATCCAATCATATTTCAATTCTACCCTTGTAATGCCTGGCACATCCTCCTCTCAGTTCCCATCACAACCTTCTC
This sequence comes from Vombatus ursinus, assembly GCF_900497805.2. Classification (NCBI taxonomy): domain Eukaryota; kingdom Metazoa; phylum Chordata; class Mammalia; order Diprotodontia; family Vombatidae; genus Vombatus; species Vombatus ursinus. The sequence goes on along the minus strand of NW_020954580.1, from coordinate 17,862,902 downwards.
TGTTCAAAACCTGGGATCTTTTCTAAGGGCAGCATTATATAATAGAGAGAGACCCAGTACTGAGTCAAGTTCAAGTCTTATCTTTTTTACAGACCAGTTCTGTGACTATGAATAAGTCACTTAAATTTTTAATTGATGGGACTCTAATGATGGACCCCTAAAAGACCCTGGACTTTCCCATGTGGCCCAGGTCCCTGAGGTTCCCCTGAGGTTATAATCCTTTCAACTGTCCTTACCTTGTGGCTTTGACCCTGCCCCAATCTCCAATTCTCTGTTACCTCCAACCTAGCCCAGTTCTTCATTGCCATTGTCCAGATTGCCCCTGGCCACATTGCACCCTTAATTTCATCTAGACCCCTTCCACATGGCCCAGGTCCCTGGCGTTCACCTGGAGCACCTGGGTCACCAGGCCCTTCCAGGTCCTTTTCCGTTACCTCCCAGTCATCCCAAACTACTTGGCTACTCCCATACAGATCTTCCCACAGTCTTCTGTATAAAAGATCCATTTTGCCTCCATTAAAGTGCTCAGATTGCTTAAGTGTATCTCCCATTTCTACTGGCAATATAATAAACTTTGTCTCTGCTCAGATTCTTAAAATCTGGTCAACAGTACAGACTCACTAAGAATCTCGCTCACCCCAATCAGTGTTCTAATAAACCTTGTCTTTGGCTGAAAGAAGGCCTGGGTCCAATTCATTCAAGGCAGGATCTGCGTCACTTGCCCTTGAATTACAGGGCTCCCAGAACCCCTGGACTTCAACACAGTGACCCAAATAACTTTCTAAGACTATAGTTAGTAGATGAGTTGCTGGTCACCATACTAAGGAATTCACAGGTCTAAACCACACTCCCCTCAAAAAAATTTGTTTTAATTTTATGAATCAAGCTCTATAATTAACTCTTAATAATCACCCCATAGCCACAGAATTTTTTTTCCACCTACTTTGCTCTTAAAGGAGTTTCATGCAACTCTCTTTCTCCTAATCTTAGCAGATCCCATAGGTTCAATTATCATCTCTATGCAGATGATTCCTAGATCTACACATCCAGTCCTAATCTGTCTCCAGAGGTATGGTGCCACATCACTAACTGCCTTGGAGATAGCTTAAACTAGATTTATCAAACTCGACATGTACAAAACAAATTCATTAACTTTCCCCAAAAACTTCTCTCTTCCAAACTTCCCTTGTTGTTGGCCCTTCATTCTTGAAGAGAACTAAAGACATCAAGAGAGTGATGTCTTGACTTGCCCATGAATTGGATTTAAGTGAGGCAGTCTTCAGCCTCACTCTCTACTCCAGAGTCACTGAAGTCCAGTGACAAGACAGAAGTTAAGATAACAGGCAGTGCCCCAGGATGAAGTGAGTGACCTTGGCCTTTCTAAATTAAGGTCTTTCCCAGGTTTCAGTTGATCTGAGGCCACGCCCATTCAATAACTAAAGGATAGGTAAGAGTTGAGACAAAAGATGGCCCAATTTACCATTATAAAGATATCAATCTGGGAGGGGAAGACCAAAACAGAAAACAGTTGCTATTTACATCCATTCTAAACCATCAAAATCTAAACTAAGGGCCCAGGAGACTTGGGTTAGGGCTATAATTGGCCAGTCAATGTAAGCCAGAGTGATTTGGGTTTAAAGAGCCTATCTAGTCAAGTAGCTCCATTAGACAATGGGCTTTTTAAGAGCCTATCTTTTCAGAGGAAGAGCATTCCCCAACCCCTGCTTGTCAAAAGCACCATCACCCTCCCAGTCATCCAAATTCCCAAACTCAGTGTGACATCCAACTCTTCTCAATCACCCCATATATCCAATCTTTTGTCAAATCTTTTTATTTCTGTCCTCATGACATGTCTTGTATATGTTTCCTTCTCTCTACTCAACAGCCACTACCCCAGTTTCGTCTCTCATTGCTTCTCACATATACTACAGTATTTCAAGAGCCTTCAACCCTCTTTTCACTCTAACCTATCTGCCACTCAACAGCTAAGTGATTTTCCTAAATCACGGAATTGGCCCTGTCACCCCACATACTCAATAAACTCCAATGGCTCCCTATTACTTCCAGAATCAAATATCAAATCAACCAAAAACATCAAGGTTATCCACTGCATCCAAGACCATTGCCAATCATCTTGACTTTCCTCTTGATACTGGATTTCAATGTCTCTGGAAAAGAAAGTGGTTGATGACCTTGTGCAATTCTGCCTCACTTAAATTCTATTCAAGCATAAGTCAAGACCTCACCCATCAAACATAGAGATATCATTGGTCCTCTTAGAAAACAAACAATTCAACTATACTAGCCTGCTTATTCACAAAGGAGACTTGTAAGTGCCTTATTATTTACATAATGTCTCCCTAATTCAAACATAAGTTCCTTCAGGAGAGGGACTGCTTCTCCATTTCTTTACATCCCTAGTGCTAAGCATAATCCTGGCACATAGTAGGTGCTTAATAAATGTTGGTTGACTGGCTGAATTAACAAACTCTGGGATCCTCTATTCTATTCTATATTCCTTGATCCAGAGCCCTTCTCCTCTTCAATACACTGCCTAGTTTCGGGGTACCACTACTTATAACTCTTCAAACAGCTTTTACCAAGACCTTCACCACCATTCAGTGATAATTTTATATGCTGGGCAACCAGGAGAGTTATTGTGATGGAAGTAGCAGAGAAGACCACTCAAGGAAGAGCAGCTGAAGAAATTTAACCATCTTCTTGAAAAACTTGTTTTAAAGATTACCCCCATTAGGGAAGATAAATGAAAGTAGGATGTATGTACTTTTACAAAATTCCACAGTTTAGTCCTGAAATCACAGCATCCCTGAATGGCGTTTCTTAACATCTTAACATCTCTAGCGTCTAGGATCCCCTAGAGAGGACAAAGAGAGATAGCATGCAAGATTAAGCCTTTGGGTCTTGGATTAATTTAGAAAGGCCAAGATCAACCACTGCGCATCCTTGGTCCTTGCCAATCATTTTGACCTGTCTTGCCACTGGACTGCGAAGGCTCTGGAGTAAAGAAACGAGGCTGAGGACTTTGCACAGCTCTACCTCACTCAAATTCAATCCACGCCGCAAGTCAAGACATCACCCTCGTGATGTCATTAGTCCTCCTCAAGAACGAAGCACCAATAGCGGAGGCGCGTCGCCAGCGCGCGCGGGGAGGGGTGCTGGGCGTAGTGCGCAGGCGCGGGGGAGGGCAGGGCGTAGGGCGCAGGCGCGGGGATGGGGTGTTGGAAGAGGCAAGATGGAAGGTTAGAAAGTTGAGGGCTGGGAGGAGGCGGCCGACAGTGGGCAGGAACTCTACACCTCCTCCCAAAGTGCCTATCGTTATTCAGGACGATAGTCTTCCCTCAGCACCCCCTCATCAAATACGGATCCTCCAAAAGCCCACAAGTAACGGGGTTGTCAGTAACCCCAAGTCCAGCAGCAGGCCCGCCCTGGCCCGGCGCGAGGCCCGGAAGCGGATGCTGGGGAGCACCAGGCAAGCCCACTGGGATCTCCCAGCCCGAGGACACCAGGCAGCCCAGTAGCGTGGTCATGTGATAAATGTGCGTGCGAGAGGACGCTGCCCCCACCACCACCACCACAAGGGTCGTCCGCCACGGGTCCCACTACAGTGGCGACAGCTGGACCGAGCAGGGGGAACGACCTGATTGACCTGACTTACTTGCGCTTTGGGCCTCCCACTGTGACCTTGAACCCCATGCATTGTGACCCCCGACCCCCTCCTCCCACTGTGATTGGCACGTCTACAAGGGTTGTCCCAAGTCGCTGTAAAAGGAGAAGGTGGGGGCATAAGGTGGGTTGGGGAGCCCACCGAGGACTCAGAGCAGAGTCAGATGGTACCATGTGGGGTGAATCCAGTGCCAGCACTAAGTTTATCTTGCTCATTAATTTGGGGTTTCAAAACACAAATGAGAACGCCCCCAAACATGCAGGTCTTCATCACAACTTATGAGCACCATTTGAAAGGATTTTTTTTCTTTTCTGTTTTTTGTTTGTTTCTGAGTCTGATTTTCAAGGGGGAGTGCATGGGAGGGGTTTTAGCTGTTTTAATTGAGAAGGGTAGTTGATAGTCTTCTAAGATGTTTCAGTTAATCTGCAGAAACATTAACAGATCGTATTTTGGAAGAAGAAAAAAAAAGAATGAAGGACCAATATGACCACCACCAACAGCAGCAGCAGCAGCAGGTCTTGGAAGCCAAAGACTTAAGTTTGAGGCCTGGCTGTGAAAAATTACTGTTTGTGTGGGAAATAATTTAGTCATTTAATCAATCTGTGCCTCAGTTTTCTCATCTGTAAAATGGGAATAGTAATACTTACGCTACTTGTCTCACAATGTTGTTGTGAGGAAAACACTGTCAACCTTAAGGGACTGTGCAAATGGGAGTTATTAACCTTGAATTAGAGGACCTGTGGAAGATGAATTGAGGCTTCTCTATTCACTTTTCAGTCTTCCAGCACTGCATCCTCAGGATCCGCACTATCATTTGGGCATTATATCAGGAATCCCTACGGAAGTTTTGCAGTTCTGGGGGAGTGCAAAGAGAACCTGAATACATCTTCTCCCTTCCAATTCCTTGTCTCTCCTGGTTCCTCTCCACTCTCCAACTCAACAGAAATTCAGGATTTGATTGGCTACATGCCCAGAAACTATTTAGCAGTGAAAACATCGCAGTGAGGCATGTAGAGCCTGGGAACATGATCTTGGGGCATTGATGAAATTGGTTTCTACCTCCATTAGGTAATTATATCAATTGTCTCTTCCCAGAATCTGATATTTCATTTATCAAGGACCTGGGATTTCATCCCTGTGTATACTGCCTTCACCAACATAGAGTACAATCGTTTGGGATCTTAGAAGCTAGAAAAAAGTATCAACTCTCTAGAGGGGTAACTTTCCAAACTAGCTAAGCTGACAGATGTTCAGTTCATTGCCAGGGCCACAAAGTCTTTCTGAAAATTGGCATAACCTTCGAGAGCCCAGATTCGTGTCCACACCATGGTGGGGCAACAGGGTAAGGTTGTAGTAGAGGCCATGTCTAATATTGCTAGTGAGCACAATACAGGATGCTTCCATTTAATGTTGTTGATTGGCTCCAAAAAATAGAATCAGCCAAGACCTTGGTACAAAGGGTAGTTAGTTCCAAAGATGCTAGTTGGCCCAGTGGATAGAGTGAGCTGGTCAAGAAGACCTGAGTAGAAATTTAAATTTATGCACTTACTAGCTATATGACCCTGGGCAAGTCATTTATCCTCTATCTACCTCAGTTTCCTTATCTGTAAAATGGGGCTAATAGTATCACTCACCTGCCAGGGTTGTTGTGAAGATAGCAAGAGATTATATTTGCAAAGTGTTTTGCAAACTTTAAAGCTCTATATAAATGTTAGTTGTTATTATTGCAAGTGGAACATTTAAAGCTACAGCAGAGTTTGAAACTTTGCATTGAGATTTTGTTATGATTCATTAATGAGAAAATTTAAAAGTAATCGGAGACTAACAATTCTAAAGAACTGGTGGGTCAAAAACAAAGTAGGGGAAAAATTACAAATTTCATCAAGGACACAAAGTCAGATCTAAACAAATGGAAAACTATTGACTGCTCTTGGATAGGCCAAGCCAATGTAATAAAAACGACAATTCTACCTCAATTAGTTTGCTTATTCAGTGCCATACCAAACAAACTGCCAAAAGATTATTTTATAGAACTATTAAAAATAGTAGCCAAATTCATCTGCAAGAACAACAGGTCAATAATATCAAGAGAATCAATGAAAAAAAATGTGAATGTGGCCTAGCAGTACCAGATCTCAAACTGTATTACAAAGTGGTAATCATCAAAACAATCTAGTACTGGCTAAGAAATAGAGAATAAACTAGTTATACAATACACAATAGTAAGTGACCATAGTAATCTACTGTTTAATAAACACGAAGATCCAAATTAGGGAAGCATGGAATATTTTACCTGTCAGATCTTTGAATAAGGGAAGAATTTATGACCAAAAAAGAGATAAAGAGCATTACAGGATATAAAACAGATAATTTTGATTATGTCTATGGGGCAGAACCAGCCTCTAACCTGTGGGTGGCTGGAGTCTAACAGAGCAGGCTACAGACAGGAGAGTCAGGATTCAAACAGAAGTTTAATTTCAAAGTGAGGGAAGTGGGGGCAGCTAGATGGTGCTGTGGACATGGTGGGGTTGGGATCTGGGCCCCAGAAAGGAAAAACCCTGGACTTTCCCACATGGCCAAATCTCTGGCATTTGCATAGGGCTATAATCCCATCAACTGGCCTTTCATTGTGGCTACACCCAGTCTCCCCTCCATTGTCTTACCTTCCAGATCTCCTTAGGCCCCTCCTCCAATCACCCCAAAATGGCCCCCGGTCATTTCCCACCCTTAGTCCTAGCTAGGGTCCATTCTTCCTTGGCCATGAGGTCCAGGTCCCAGGACTTCTGTTCACCCCAGTTTACTGGCCACTCCTAGGTCCCTCCCACAGTCTTTCTGTATATAAGGTCCACCTTGTCTCCGTTAAAATGCTGGGATTTTTATAATCTAGTCATGGCTCAGATTCCTAAAATCTAGCCACTGCTTAGATTCTTATAATCTAGCCACTGCTTACCCACATTCAGACTCCTTAAGAGTCTGCCCAATATGATGATGTTCTAATAAACCTTGTCTTTGACTGAAAGAAGGCTTGAGTCAAATTCTTTCAGGTAGAACCCGCATGTTGTGATTTTGGGGTCTCAGGACCCCTGAACTTCTAAACCGCATCAGATAAAGCTCCAACTTTGGAGTCAGGAGGACCTGAATTCAAATCTGGCTTCAGACACTTGACACTTACTGGCTCTATGACCCTGGGCAAGTCACTTAACCCTGATTGCCTCACCAAAAAAAAACAAAAAACAAAAAACCAAGGGAAATGGCTTACAAGCAAGGAGGGGATCTAGACATGTGGCTGGAGCCCCACCCTTAGTGAGGAGACCTGCTTTAGTGTAGGCAGATCTCAATATTTATACCTGCAACTACGCAATGAATTGTAGCCTTGACAAGGAGGGGTAACAGCAACAACGTGACAAGATTGATTCATAGCAGGTCTTTATGACTGAATATGGATACAACAGGTACTTGTCTGTGCTCAAAGAACACCTGGTGCTATAATTATATGAAACAATTCTAGAATTTTGCTGTAGCCGAGATCATACAGAGGCTGAGCACAAAGGATTGTTTTTATGCCAAACTCAGGGCACAGCTTGCTGGGCCTTAGTTCTGGAAAACAGGGTGTCTCCTAAAATTTTGACAATTACATTAAAAAGATTTTGCACAAACAAAACCAATACAGCCAAGACTAGAAGGGAACTAGAAAACTGGGGGAAAGTTTTTGCAGCAAACTTTCCTAATAAAGGCTTCTTTTCTGAAATAGAGAACTGAGAAATTTAGAAAGGCCAAAGCCACTCACTGCATCCTGGACCATTGTCAGGTATCTTAATGTCTGCCTTGCCATTGGACTTCAGTGACTGGAGGAGAGAGTGAGGCTAAAGTAACTGTGTGTAGCTCTGCCTCACTTAAATACAATTTCATGGGCAAGTCAAGATGTCACCCTCTTGATGTCATTGGTCCTCTTCAAGAACAAAGGACCAACAACAAGAAAACTGAGTCAAATTTATAAGAATATAAGTCATTCCCCAAATGATAAATGGTCAAAGAAAAAGGTTTCAGCGATCAAAATTTACATTCTTTTGGGTAGAGCACCCACAGGTAAGGGTATGATACCCTTAATGGACAGAAGGAAAGCAAGGGAGGGAAAGAAGAAGGAAGGAAGAAGGGAAGGAAGGAAGGAAAGAAGGGAGCTGTGTTGCCCAACAGGCCAGTTCCATTTGGGTCCCCAGTGGGGCACCTCCTATTTCTATTCACAAAGGTTGTTTGTGCTTCATTCTAGAAGAGGACCATGACATCAGAGAGATGATGCCATACCATGACATGCAAGTGAATTGAATTTAAGTGAGGGAGGACTGTGCAAAGTCACCAGCCATCTGGGTTCTGTGGTGAGATATAGATCATGATGACTGGAAATGACCCTAGATGTAATGGGAGACCTTGGCCTTTTTAAGCTAAGGTCTTTTAGATGAAGAAATCAAAGCTATCTAAAGTCATATGAAAAAATGCTCTAAATAGCTATTAATTTGAGAAATGCACATTAAAACAACCCTGAGGTAAGATCTCATACCTATCAGATATAACAGAAAAGGAAAATGACAAATGTTGGGAAAATTAGGACTGTTGTACTGTTGGTAGAATTGTGAACTGGTCCAACCATTCTGGAGAGCAATTCGGAACTATGCCCAAAGGGCTATAAAACTGAATATTCCTTGACCCAGCAATACCACTACTAGGTCTATATGCCAAAGAAATCAAAGAAAAGGGAACAGGACCGATTTATGTGAGGGACTGTCTCATGTTGGCTACTGCCAAGTGAAGATTGTGGCAAGATGGGGTAGGAACAAGATATTAGGAATTAACAGGAGCTCACGCTCCCGAGGCAGGGGCTGTGCTAGGCGGAGTTGTGGTGAACTGGGATGGGAACTGGATACAGAGAAGTAACCGGAGCTCACGCTCCTGAGGCAGTGGGCAGTGCTATGTGGAGCTGTGATAAGCTGGAGAAGGAACAGGATACAAGGAAGTAGCAGGAGCATGTGCTCCTGAGGCAGGGGGCTGTGCCACGTGGGAGTGGGACAGCAGAGAACAGAGTTCCTTTGTCTAGCCCCCTCCCTAGGTACAATGCTAACCCCAGACGCCTCCTCCCGGTATCTGGGCCTGACTTCCTGGGTCACGTACTCTCCCTTTGTCTATGCACTAATCCCAGACGCCTCCTTCCTGTATCCGGTCCTAGCCTCCTGCGTCACTTCCTCTCCCTTGGTGCGCTAAACCCAGACATCCCCTTCCGGTATCTGATCCTACAATCCATGACTAGTAGGCGGGCTGAGGAGGAGGGGCTAAGTAGGTACTTAAGGAACAGTAGAGATTGGAGCACTCTCTCTTTGCTCCTGCTCTCTTGCTATGGCCTTCCTGCTTGGCCTTGCTGTGATGGCCTCTGAATAAAGCTCGGGTGTTGGCACCTCCTGGTAGGCTCGTCTCTGTGTGTTTATCCGGGTAGGCTCCGAAGACTGGTAAGTAGTATGACTCTGGCAGCCTGCTCCTTATAGGAGGAGAGTGCACGGCGCAGCCAGCACAGATTTACACAAAAATATTTATAGCAGCTCTTTTTGTAGTGGCAAAAATATTTGAAATTATGGGGCTACCTGTCAACTGGAGAATGGCTGAACAAGTTGTGGCATATGGTTGTGATGGAATACTATTGTGCTGTAAGAAATGACAAGCAGAATTAAGATAGCAAGGAATAGTTTATCTGTCAGACCTATGGAGAAGGGAAGGATTTATTACCAAACCAGAGATAGAGAACGTTATAAAATGCAAAATAGATAATTTTGATTATATTAAATTAAAAACAAACAAAGCCAATGCAACCAAGATTAGAAGGGAAGCAGAAAGTTGGAAAACAGTTTGTACACCTAGAATCTCTGATAAAGGCTTCATTTCTAAAATATAGAGATCTAAGTCAAATTTATAAGAATACAAGTTACATTCTCCAATTGATAAATGGTTAAAGAATATGAGCAGGCAGTTTTCAGATGAAAAAAATCAAAGCTATCTATAGTCATATGAAAAAATGCTCTAATCACTATTGATTAGAGAAATGCAAATAAGACAACTCTGAGGTACCACCTCACACCTATCAGATTGGCTAATATGACAAAAAAAAAAAAGGAAAATGATAAATGTCCAAGATGTGGGAAAATTGGAACACTAATGCACTGTTGGTGGAGTTGTGAACTGATCCAACCATTCTGGAGAGCAATTTGGAACTATACCCAAAGGGCTATAAAACCTTTGATCCAGCAATAGCGCTACTAGATCTGTATCCCAAAGAGATCATAAAAGAGGGAAAAAGACTCACGTGTACAAAAAATATTTATAACAGTTCTTTTTGTGGTGGCAAAGAATTAGAAATTCAGGGGATACCCACCAATTGGAGAATGTCTGAACAAGTTGTGCTATATGAATGTGATGGAATACTATTATTCTATAAGAAATGATGAGCAGGTGGATTTCAGAAAAACCTGGAAAAACTTACATGAACTGATGCTGAGTGAAGTGAACAAGACCAGGAAAACATTGTACACAGTAACAGCAACATTGTTCAAGGATCAACTTTGATAGACTTGGCTCTTCTCAGCAATATAATGACCTAAGACAATTCCAAAAAGACTTATGATGGAAAATGCTATCCACATCCACAGAAAGAAGTATGGAGTCTGAATGCAGATCAAAGAATCCTTTTTTATTTTCTTTATTTTTCTTGTGTTTTTTTTAATCTGTGTTTTCTTTTGCAGCATGGCTAATATGTTTTGCATGACTGCACACATATAATCTATATCTAATTGCTTACCATCTCAAGGAGGGAGAGGGAGACAAAGAATTTGAAACTTGAATTTTTAAAAAATGAAAGTTAAAAAGTATAATTTTTAAAAAATACAAAAATTTTCACATAAAAAGAGAAAACTAAAAAAAATTCATCAAAGAAAATGACAATAATGAGACAGCATACCAAAACTTACGATATTCAGCTGAGGTAGTTCTGATGGAAAAGTTTATAAAAATAGAAAAAAATTAATCAGTGAAGGGAATGCAATTAAAAAAAAAACTTGAGCAACAACAAATCAAAATCATCTCCAACTAAATAATAAAGTAGAAATTAAGAAAATTAAGGAATATTTAGGGGACACGTTCCTATCTGGGTATGTCTAAGTTTCAACTGGATGTATCTCCAAGCAATTATGACTTAGGAGGTGACAAGGGAGACCTGATGCTAAGCTGTAGTCTAAGGATATCCTAGCATTTAACTCCACAGCAGCACCAGGCACTAACCTGTCAGGCCTTCTCTAATGGAAAAGAAAGAGGGGAAGATAGGTCCAGGGGCCTCCAGTGTGTTTGAATCTCCTGTCATTGGTTAATTAAGTGGTCATTCTGCATCATAACATCACAGAACTAGAATTTTAGAGCTGAGAGAAATGTTAGAGGTCATCTAATCTAAATCCTTCCTTTTCTGGATAAGAAAACTGAGGCCCAAAGACTTAAAGTTACTTAGCCCAAGTGTAAGTGGTAACCCCAGGCTTTGAATTTAGATCCTCTGATTCCAAATCTAGCAGGCCAGCCAGAAATGATACAATAACCAACTAAAACTATTGCAGGTTGAACAATCTGATAGTGATCAAAAACCTCAAAAGCAGTGACACAGTAAAGTGAAAGAGTGTTAAAAAAAAAAAAGTGAGAGAGTGAGAGAGAAAGTGGGTAGAAAGTAAAAGAGGAAACAACCTCCTCTTTCCACATTTTTCCAAAGCCTGTAATATTGAGGGAGCTCCTAGAGAAAAATACATCCTGGTTTGCCCCTGGTTCCATGTTAGGTTTATTTTATCTTTCAATGTCAACTAACAAAAATGTCTTTATAATAAATTGAAATTTTGAGACTGATACTAATCTTTAAAAAGTAAAATGTAGCATAACATACAATTTTATGTTAACATTCTAGATAGTTCTTTTTAAATATTTATCTTAAAGAGCTTTTTTTTTAAATTTTCTGCTTATATGTAGGTAAGAGAGAAAAGGTAATGCCTGTTTTGACTTATGTTTAATTAAAAATGTCTGGTTCTAAATAAATAATAAAATATAACATGATGAGTGGAAGAATAAAAAATATGCAAGCCAACTAAAAAGATTTACTCTTTGAAAATGAATGCAAACAACTTAATTTAGCTACTTAGGATGGCTAGAAATCTGAGAGTGGGTTTTGATTCTTGGAGCTTTATGAGCCTTTGTGGGTATTTTCAGGACTCCAAATTCATCGCTGCTTTTAAATGTTCATCTCCCAATCTCCTTTTTTTAAAGATATATTTTGATTCATTTGCGAAAATGGTTGTTGTACAAGTAAATACAATCAAACATTGCTATTATTCTCAATGTAATGGAAATAAAGCCTTGATAATTCTTTTGTCAAAAAATGTTGTTTTCCAAAAATTTTGAATGAGGATAATCAATCCATAGAGTGTTACAACTGGACAAGATCTTAAAGATCATCTAGTTCAACAAAGCTCAGTTCTCTCTCCCCAATTTACAGATGAGGAAACTGAGTTTCAGGAAGGTTAAGTGATTTGTCCAAATTTACATAACTATTGTGTGTAAAGCCCTTAGGAAAATTATGAACAATCTGCTTTGTTTTGCTACCTGTTTCTGTAGCATCACTTTCCTTCCCCACAATTCTCCTTTCCCATCCTCAATACCCAAAGAACTTATGGTGCCTACAAATATACTCTGGCAAAGATAACTAGTTAAGTAACTGGTGGATATAGCACAAGTTCAAATCCTTTCCCAGAAACTAACTAGTTGTATGACTCTGGATAAGTCATTTAACCTCTTCTCCATTCCCTCATCTCTAAGGATAATAATGGCACCTACCTCACAGGGTTAGAAGAATCAAATAAGATAGCATATATAAAGTACTTTGCAAACCTTAAAGCCCTAAGGAAATGCCAGTTATTATCTTTATTATCTAAGCCTGGACTTTCTTGGCAATACTTTCCACTTCAAAATTAATTTGTTCCTTCCTGTCAAAACTCCCACTCCTCTAGTGCCCTGATCCCAGAAAGCTGTCAGGGAGGCAACAAAGATGATAAAATAGAGGTTGTCAGATTGTGCAAGGAGAGCTGGATCTAGAATCAGAAGAGGTGGGATCAAGTCCCTGACTCAGTCATGTGGCTATGGGCAAGTCACTTCTCTCTGGTTTTCATTTCCTCTTCTGTAAAATAAGGGAGTTTGTCTAGATCAGGGGTGGGGAACCTGCAGCCTCGAGGTGACATGTGACCTTCTAGGTCTTTGGCTGTGGCCTTTTGACTGAGGCCAAGTTTTACAGAACAAATCCTTACCACTGGTCTAGATGATCTCTAATGCCCATTCTATCTCTTAAGTCCTTTGAACTAACTCAGAGTAGGCTGTGAATGACTTGTAACACCTTACAAGTGTTACTGCTTCCATGGGTATTTCCATTTTGTAAAAGGAGTCTAGTTGAGGCAGTTCCTTATAATAAAGAAATTAATCTCTATTGGTGGCTTTGCAAGGAGTATAAAAGGTTGGAGGAGGTGATATTTGAGGGCAAGAATTGTTCCTCAGAATTACTGAAATTACACCATAGATTCTGCCTATCAGTAAGCCTATGGACATTCCAAAGATAGTCTGAAGCAATTTCTCAAATAATTTAGACCCCAAAATCCCCAAACACATCATGCTTCTGCCTATTGTATCACGTTGCCTGGACCAAACTTGCCTAGTCATGACATTGAGGTCATTCACTTTCTTTGACATCATTTGGCTTCATCTAGACACAAGGGTCATTTCTGAGCTTAGCTGAACAGTTGACACTCAGCTGGAAAATGAGGGAGTATGATTAGAGGTGCAGCTCCTCTGATTTCACAGTAGTATCTTTAAGTAAGGGAAGTAGAGGGCAGCAGAAAGGTCAAACCGATGTGACAATAACATTGTTCCAGGAAGAGATTCTGGGACACAGCTGACTGACTCCCTCTTCCTAACCAGCGGCTCTCAGGACCTTTTAAGCAAGTGACTGATAGGATGCTATGGTATTCTGAAACTTACTCAATAAAGAGAAATGACTTTAGCCAAGATGGGTATTTTGTAAATACTTATAAGAACATGGACACTTTGGGGAAATTCCTAGTTTAATATAGACATTCAAATTTAACAAAAATGATTCCTTTAAATTGATAATAAAATTCCTAATAATAACCCTTAAAGATAAAAACATAGCATTCATAAATGTGTAATACCCCTTCTGGGCTACTTCTCCAATTTACACTTATAATTGAAATTTGGGTCCCCAGAGGGTGTCTGGTATCTCAGGTTCTAGGGAGAAGCATGTGGGTCTACAATGCCTAAAACTATATATTTCACAAACCTCCATTGGTATAATACCCACTAACAGTAATCTGGTAGCTACATTTAGAAATGTCTTTTTTTTTTTTTTTAAAGGCAATTGGGGTTAAGTGACTTGCCCAGGGTCACACAGCTAGTAAGTGTCAAGTGTTTGGTCGAAGGCCTGATTTGAACTCAGGTCCTCCTAACTTCAGGGCCCGTGCTCTATCCACTGTGCCACCTAGCTGCCCCTACATTTAGACATGTCATAAGGCATCCCATATGTGGCAAGGAATGTCCCCCCATCACATGTAGCAGGGGGGTGGCATTGTGTGGCTTAAAGGGAGGCAAAATAGATATCTCTAGCTTCTTCCCCTACCTTTCTACAAGGGAGAATTTAATTCCTTCCAAGAGGGAAAGCAGGAGGTTGGGGCCAAAGATCACTTTGCTCTCCTCAGAAATTGCAGGGGGAGGGTTATTGGGCTAGAATTAGATCTATCTGCTCCCTTAAATATTATTAATCTAGGAGATGAGATTTTCAGGTTCAAGCTAACTTCTGATTATTAACTAACTAAATTGGAGGGATGGGAAAGAGAGAACCCTAAGCTTTATATCGAAGGTTTAATTCCTTTCCCTGCCAAATATCAGTTCCACAGTGAACACACATAAAACTTATCCAAGGAACCAATTTATCCAAAGCAGTAGCAAAATAGAAGTCAGAGAAAGTGTGAGTGTGTGTGTGTGTGTGTGTGTGTGTGTGTGTGTGTGTGTGTACCAGACAATATAGATTGAAGGCATTATCCCGTTGGGGGTGAGGTAACTCAGCTCAACCAAGAAAGAGATGCCTAGTTATTACTGAAGGGGAAGATCCCTGATAATGTAACAAGCTGGGGACAGTGATACAATGGAGACTGCAAGAAGATTGTCTCATGTCGGCTTCTTCCCAGAGTTTTGTCCTTCAGCAACCTGAAGTGGGTTGGCATCTTCCATCCTCTCTCTCAAAGCTGTAAGCCAGGAGTTCCTTAAACAACTGCAGAACCCAGAGAGACTCAAAGCTTAAAAAGAATTTGAAGAACACTTGAAGAAAAATGAAGTGACTGAAGACAATGGCGCTCTTCGGCTCTCCCCAATTCCTCCCACACCTGGGTGGGACACAGAGCCAGGTGCAAGGCATTGATCTCTACCAATAAGATGAGAGTCCCATAGCAATGGGTTTTGGTCTGGGGTTACAGACATAGCTGTCAAAGGCATGTTCTCAAATAACTTATAAAGAAGCTATTTCCCCCACAAACTTGGATCTCACTTTCCCACAAATACATATAATGGTAATAGGTGACTTCAAACTTAGAATACAATGGTATTGGGTATATGTATATGTTACCTGTATGTAGGAATATGCTGCCAAATGTCTAACAATTGGCACTTTAAAAAATGCATAGGTGACACACTTTTAAACTTAACCTGCATTAGTAACATTTTTCCATCACTTTCTTAAGTCTAGACAATCAATAAAACAATCAATCAAGTTCTAATCTGTAGTGTTCAACAATTTCTGAGGCTGGCTCCAGCACAATCCTACATATATGGCAAAGGTAATACACAATTCTTGGTACTCTAGATCCTGGAAGTTCTTTCTCTCCTCACAGAGTGCACACACAGCCTCTCTTGAGTGATTGACTCTCTTCTCTGCTGCCAGGAGCCATGCTTCTAGAAGCTTTTTCCTCTTCCCGTGGGAGACTGTCACTCTGTATCCCATATCTTCTAGAGTATGTTCCTGGATGTGCTATCACCTACTAGTCAAGTAGTTCCCCTTCAACTAAACAATAAATCAAGCACTGATTTGTACAGTGTTTGCCAATTTCTGAAGAATAAATGCTCAAGAGGGTGGAGCCAAGATGGCAGAATAAAAGTGGTGACTTGCTTGAGCTGTCCCCCAAACCCCTCCAAATACCTGTAAAAAAAATGGTCTAAACAAATTCTAGAGCAGCAGAACCCATAAAAAGACAGAGTGAAACAAATTTCCAGCCCAATTGATTAGAAAGGTCTATTATGCCAGACTGGGAGAGGAACGCAGTTCATTGTGGGCACCCAGGCAAAACAGGCCTCAGTGAACCTGGAGCATGCCTCAGGAGATTGAATCACGGGCAGTAGTTTCCAGACTTCTCAACCCACAAACACCAAAGACAACTTAGAAGGTCAGTAGGAAAGGCCTGTGACTATGGTGAAAAAAAAGGATCAAACATAGCCCTAGTCCTGGTACAGCCCCAGGGTGGTGACTGCTTCTGGAGCTCAGCCCACAGATGGAGGGGGAATCGAGTGCTGATCAGAGGGGGATTGCAGGGATCTCTTTGTTGGTGCTGAGGCAAGAATCTCTTGCTTTGCTTGTGCTTGGATCTGGGTCACAGTTCTGGGTGGCAATCCTGAGGCAAGGAGGAGTGCTGGCATGGTAGAGCTTGTGCCTTGGTGGATACGGAATCCTCCCCACAGGTCCAAGGCAGAAAAGAGTGCTTGTGGTCACTCGTAGACCAGAGCACAGGCCAGGAAAGGAGTAAACACCTCACCCTTGATCACACCACCTTGGAAGAACTGAAAATTTACAGGTCCCTAGAAGTATCTTTGAAAACAGCTGCACAAAACCCCCAAATCTTGGGACAGTACATTCTCCACACTGGAAGCAGACCCCTACCTTAACAAAGAGTTTAAAACTCAGGTAATTGACTGGGATCATGAGCAAACTGTGCAAAAAAAGTCAGACCATAGAATCTTTCTTTGGTGACAAAGGAGATCAAAACATACAACCAGAAGAAGACAACAAAGTCAAAGCTCCTACATCCAAAGCCTCCAAGAAAAATATGAATCAGTCCCAGGCCATGGAAGAGCTCAAAAAGGATTTTGAGAAGCAAGTAAGAGCAGTAGAGGAAAAACTGGGAAGAGAAATGAGAGTGATGCAAGAAAATCATGAAAAACAAGTCAACAGCTTGCTAAAGAAGACCCCAAAAAATACTGAAGAAAATAACACCTTAAAAAATAGGCTAACCCAAATGCCAGAAGAAGTCCAAAAAGCCAATGAGGAGAAGAATGCCTTAAAAAGCAGAATTGACCAAAAGGAAAAGGAAGTCTAAAAGCTCAATGAAGAAAATACTTCCTTAAAAATTAGAATGTGGTGCAGCTAGGTGGTGCAGTGGATAGAACATCGGCCTTGGACTCAGGAGGACCTAAGTTCAAATCTGGCCTCAGACACATAACACTTACCAGCTATGTTGACTCTGGGCAAGTCACTTAACCCCAATTGCCACACGCACACACACACACACACACACACAAATTAAAATGGAGCAATTGGAAGCTAGTGACTTTATGAAAAATAAAGACATTGTAAAACAAAACCAAAAGAATGAAAAAATAGAAGACAATGTGAAATATCTCACTGGAAAAAATAACTGACCTGGAAAATAGATCCAGGAGAGAGAATTTAAAAATTATTGGACTGCCTGAAAGCCATGATCAAAAAAAAAAGAGCCTAGATATCATCTTTCAAGAAATTATGAAGGAAAACTACCCTGATATTCTGGAACCAGAGGGTAAAATAGAAATGGAAAGAATCCACCAGTCACCTCCTGAAAGAGATCCCCAAAGGAAAACTCCTAGGAATATTATAACCAAATTCCAGAGTTCCCAGGTCAAGGAGAATATATTGCAAGCAGTCAAAAGGAAACAATTCAAGTATTGTGGAAAAACAATCAGGATAACACAAGATTTAGCAGCTTCTACATTAAGGGACTGGAGGGCTTGGAATATAATATTCTGGAGGTCAAAGGAGATTGGATTACAGCCAAAAATCACCTACCCAGCAAAATTGAGTATAATCCTTCAGGAAAAAAAAAATTGACATTCAGTGAAACAGAGGACTTTCAAGCATTCTTGATGAAAAGACCAGAGCTGAATAGAAAATTTGACTTTCAAATACAAGAATCAAGAGAAGCATGAAGAGGTAAACAGGAAAGAGAAATCATAAGGAGCTTATTAAGGTGGAACTGTTTACATTCCTGCACAGAAAGATGATATTTGTAACTCAAGAGCCCTTTGTCAGTATTAGGGTAGTTGGAGGGAAAAAAAATTATATGGATGGATAGATAGATAAATAGATAGATAGATAGATAGATAGATAGATAGATAGATAGATAGATA
>NW_020954580.1:17833246-17844654 GCF_900497805.2 Vombatus ursinus | reverse complement strand
ATAGATAGATAGATAGATAGATAGATAGATAGATAGATAGATAGATAGATAGATAGATAGATAAATAGATAGATGGCACAGGGTGAGTTGAAGATGAAGGGATGATATCTGGAAAATAAAATTCAGGGGTGAGAGAAGATTATACTGGGAGGAGAAAGGGATTGGTAGAATGGGATAAATTATCTCACATAAAACAGACAAGAAAAGGCTTTTACAGTGGATGGGAAGTGGGGGAAGGTGAGAGGGAATGAGTGAATCTTATTCTCATTGTATTTGGCTTAAAGAAGGAATAACATACACACTCAATTGGATATGGAAATCTATCTTATCCTACAGGAAAATAGGGGGGAAGGGGATAAGAGAGAGGGGAATGATAGAGGGGAGGGCAGATTGGGGGAGGGGATAATCAGAAGCAAACACTTCTGAAAAGGGACAGGGTCAAAAGAGAGAATAAAATAAATAGGGGACAGGATAGGATGAAGGGAAATACAGTTAGTTTTTCACAACATGACTACTATGGAAGTGTCTTACATGGCTATATAAGTATAACATGTATCAAGTTGCTTGCCTTCTCAGTTTTGGGGGGAGAGGGAGGAAGGGAGAGAATTTGGAACCCAAAGTTTTAAAAACAAATGTTAAAAATTGTTTTCACATGCAACTGGGAAATAAGATATACAGGCAATGGGGTATAGAAATCTATCCTGCCCTACAGGAAAATAGAAGGAGAAGAGGATAAGAGAAGGGTGTGGAGATAGAAGTGAGGGCAGATTAGGGGAAGGGGTATTCAGAATGCACACTGTCTTGGGGTGGGGGGAGGGACCAGATGGGGAGAAAATCTGGAACTCAAAATCTTGTGGAAGTGAATGCTGAAAACTAAAAATAAATAAATTAATAAAAAAAAATTTTTAAACAGAAAAAAAAAAGAATAAATGTTCACACTGAAAATTCAACTGGTGTAAGAAACCGGCTCCAGAATGTCAATGAGTATAAATCTCTCATTTTATACATGAGGCTGAGAGGGGAAATGTGGCTTACATAGATAGCTAGTGGCAGATGCAGAGTTCTAACCTAGGCCCTTAGTCTCTGAATGGAGTACTCGAATATTCTACTATACTACATTGCCTCTCATTTCTACAAAAAGCATGGAATTACCTTACAAATCAATACTTGTCCTACTTACACAAACTGTTGCAAAGTGAAACAAGCAGAACCAGGAAAACACTGTACACAGTAACAGCAATATTCTATGATAATCCCAAAGGACTCATGATGAAAAATGCTATCCACATCCAGAGAGAGAGAACTGATGAAGTGTGAATGCAGATGGAAACATACTATTTTTCACTTTATTTTTTTTCATTTTGTTTCTTCTTTTATAACATGACTAATATGGAAATATGTTTTGCATGATTGTGCATATATAACCTATATCAAATTGCTTGCCATCTTGTGGGGGGTAAGGGAGGGAAAGAGAAAATTTTGAACTCAAATTTTTAATTGAATGTTTAAAATTGTCTTTACATGTAATTGGGGGGGGGGAATAAAATATCATTTTTTATAATACCTGTCCTAAACTGTTAGTCGTACTTTGACATGAGGCCACTCAGAGTAGTCTCTTAGAGAAAGAAAAGAGAGATGCTGCTTGCTATTGCTGCAGGGAAAGGAGGAAGAAGAAAAAAGAGAGGAAAAGGATCAGGAAGATGAAAGAGAAGGAATTCTTCAATATAATGCTGGTTTGGGGCTGAAGAGACCTCACTAAGAAAGGTGTCATGGAGCTAAATAGGATCACAGGCAGTAGGAGGAAGACAGAAGTGACAGAGGCAGAAATGAGCAGCAGTAGCAACAAAGAGAGACATAGACCCAGCTAGAGAAGCAGCACCAGTGGCATGGAGAGGAGACAGGTATAGAGAATCTGTCCCTGCTATGGGATTCAAAATCTCATGCACTCGGGCTTTCAGGACTTTCCCTACGTTTTCCCTGTTATTCCCCTACATTTCTGGTCTCCTCTTAAGAAAAAGGGATAAGAATCAACTTTCATCAGGAATGTCAGAAAGGAAGGAGAGGAAATTCTCATGGATGAAGTTTTGAAGACACAACGGAAAATAATGTCAATGGGGGAAAAAATGGGAGTTGTCTGAAGAAGTAAATGTGGGTATACAGAAAACTCAACCAACTTGGGTTTTTCATGGTATATACAAAAGATGGAAGTGAAAGTCAGTAATGAAGGATGGATAACAGAAGTGTGACACTATTCTATAAATGTAGCATCCAGAGTGCTAAAACTCAGAATAAGTGACTGCTAGTAAGGAAAACTAAGACTGAAAAAGGGGGTGGGGGTTCCTATTTCTTTTTTAATTGTCATTGGGGGGATAAAGAGGTTCAAAGAAGAGACAGGACTGTTTCCAAGGACATGGGAATGGACCAGAGAGAAGGAAAATCTGCTTGATTCTTGTTCTGTTTCAGTATAATAATAATAATAATAATAATAATAGCTAGGATTTATATAGTGCTTTAAGGTGTACAAAGCAATTTACAAATAATATTTCACATGATCCTCATAACAACCCTGGGAGGTAGATGCTATTGTTATGCCCATATTACAAATGAGGAAACTGAGGTAAAGTGACTCATCCACAGACAAGCAGTTAGTGTTTGAGGTTGAATTTTGAACTCAAGTCTTCCTGACTCCAGGTCCAGTGCTCTATCTGCTGAGTCACCTAGTTGCCTCTGCTAAGGACAATGACCACAGAATAAAGAGGACTAATAGAAATACCCAAGATTAATAAAGAGCACTTACCTCCTTTTGATGAATTTGAGTCACCTGGCCCAGATAAACTACAAACTCAGGTACTGAAAGAATTGGCAGCTGTGATTTCTGAGTCAGTAAGTGACATTTGAAAGATGGTGGAGAGCAAGAGGACCAAAGGAAGATATATCATTCTCACAAAAGGAAAAAGAATAGAACTTACAAACGATAGGCCAGTGAGTTTAACTGTGGTTCCTGGGGAGGGAGGAAGGGAGAAATTATAGGGTGGATTATTAAGGGTGATAGTTGATGAACATCTTAGAAAAGCAAAAGATGATCACTGAAAGCCACCATAGTTTCAAGAAGAGGTCATGACAAACTAAGCTTATTTCTCTTTTAGTTAAGGTTACTGACAAAGTAGAACGGGAGTGTGCTGTAGATACAATTTATCTGGATTATAGCAAAGACTCTGATAAAGCATCTGTCCTTTCAGAAAAGATGGTGAAATGTGTGCTAGACAACATTACAATCAGATGAATTTGGAACTAGTTGAAAGGCTAGACTAAAGAATAATAAATGACTAGCATTTGTTCAGCACTTTAAAGTTTGCAAAGCAATTTACATGTATTATAACATTTAATCCTTAAGTATTATTATTATCCCCACTTTACAGATGAGGAAACTAAGGCTGACAGGAGTTAAGTGATTTGCCTAGGGTCACACAGATCCTAAGTGCCTGAGGCAACATTTGAACTTGAGATGTCCTGACTCCAAGTTCCCTGCTCTCTCCACTACACTATGTAGCTGTAGTAATCATTAATGGTTCCAAGTCAACATGGAGTGCCTCAGGGAAATGTGGAATCAAAAAGATCTTAACAGGTGAGAACACTGGGCTGAATCTAATAAAATGACATTTATTAGCAACAAATGTAAGATCTTACACTTCTACTCAAGAAATCAGCTTCATAAGTGAAAGATGAGACAGGCAATTTTGGATAACGGTCTGAAAGAGAGACAGAGAGAGATGTGGAGATTTTAGTTTACTGCAAGCTCAATATAATTCATCGGTATGCTATGGCAGCCAAAAAAAGACAATGAAATCTTGCAGTGAAAAAAGAGGTGCATAGTTTCCTAGAACAAGTAGGTGACAGTCCGGCTATACTCTACTTTGGTGATACCCAGAACCGGAAGTGATACTCCACATCTAGAAAGGACAATGAAAATCTGTTGAAGGTCTTCAAGTCCATGATATCTGAAGACCAGTTGATAGAACTGAGGATGTTTAGAAGGAAGAAGAGAAGGGTCAAGAGGGACATGATTGCTATCTTCAAGTAATTGAAAGACTGCCTCGTGAAAGAGGAGTTACACTTACTCTTTTTGTCCCCAGAGAGTAGAACTGGAAGCAATGGAGAGAAGTTTACAAGGGCAAATTTAGGGTTGATCTGAGGAAAAAATTTCCCAGCGATTTCAAAAGGAGGATGGGCTGCCTTAGGCGGTAATTGTTGGTCCTTCATTTTTGAAGAGGACCAACCACATAACGGGGTAATGTCTTGACTTGCTTGTGAATTGGATTTAAGTGAGGCAGAGTTGCACATCGTCATCAGTGGCAAGACAAAAGTCAAGGCGATGAAAGCCCAGGATGAAGGGGATGACCTTGGTATCTTCTATGTCTGACCAAGCTATAAGCTCTCCACAAGACCTGTTCCAACTGCCTTCATGGCCACTGGAACAAATTGCTCTCACCCGCTCATTCCACTGGAGGAAGTCTTTCCATGCTTGGGGTAAATATCCTTCTAACTCACCAACAGGTTTGAGGCCCTTCAGTTACCCTCAACCTAGTTTAGCCCATTTGCCAAGATGATTTTACCAGAGTGGGGCCACTGTACATGCTACAGCTTCTTGGAGCCACAGATGAGAGTTAGGTGAGAGATGAACACCAAAGGTGGGTAAGCAGCTCTGAAAAGGGGCCTCACACCTGAGGTGCTAGTCCTCCCTGAATACCCCATGCAGGAGATAATAGGTTCCTCCTCACATTAGGACTTCCAAAGGCTGAAGGACCACTTCTCAGCTCTGCTGTAGTAAGGGTTCTTATCAGTCAAATGAAATGCCACTAAGTCACTTTGTAATGCTGAAATTCTGTGATTATGTAACTAGTAAACTGATCACTAAGCCCTACTGAATTTACTAAATAGAACTAGGATGCTGGCCCCTTTTGTGCCCTGGACATACTTTGGAGTAACCTTGCTACATCCTGAATATGTATCTTATGTTCAAAGACCTTGGAAGCCTTGAATTATTTGCAGGAATGGAATCTAATACCCCTGAGGGGAGATAAAACAAACCAGACAAGAGATTATTTTTTTCCCAGGAGGAGATTTTGGGTGGGAGCATGAGCCAAAGAGATGAGTTATTATTGAAAGTCCCCAAGATAGAATCTGGTATGACTGCCAAAAGTAGAGGGGTTTAGGAGCCTCCCTTGACACATGGGTTACATAAGCATAAGGAAATAATGAAATTAGAAGGATGGGCTGAAAATAATCAAATTAATTTTCATGGGAAAATGCAAATTAGACATTGGAAGATGTCCAAGAAACATTGGAAGGATGAAAGAAGTCAGTAATGATACTTAAAGAGATTAAAGGAGTAAGGGTAAGTACACTGGGCAGCATTCTTATGTAACATTTGGGAGGTGGAAAGAGTCAGTGTTATTTTGGGAGTTGCACACTGTGAATTATCTTTTTAGAGAGAGAGAGAGAGAGACTATGCTATGAGTTTATGAGATGGTTCCTAGAATACTGCAGTTTGGAAGTATACCTTATTATTTGGGGGGAAAAACACAGAATGCTAGTTAAATCTCATAGAAATTGTAAGATCTAGAGAATAAAGAGATTTTATAGGTCATTTTATTGATAAAGTCATTTGTTCAAGTCCCATAGAGAAGCAGCTGTCAGGATTTGAACCGAGATCTTCTGTACTGTCTATACTTTTTATATAACACCATGCTGCCTATTATTACACAAATCTCCATGATGAAAAAAAAGTTCATGGATTTAACAGCAAAGTTCAGTCCAAAACTCAGTATTCAGTACACACGTACACAGGAATCCATCACAACAGAATAGTTTGGGTGGTACTTCAGAATCTCTAAGTGACAGAATTTGACCTGTAGCTCAAAAAATTAGTAACACAGATATTTAGGGAAACAGAAAGAAATGGAAGGATTTTTAAATTGTGAAAACAGAGCCATGCTAATTTAACTGTGGGCAATAATGACACAGAATGGGAGTAGAAGGTATTTTCCATCAGTACTTCTTAGTTTGACTCCATGGAACATCCTGCCTCCCCAGAATAAGCTGATCATTGATCAAAGGATAAGCTGATGAGATGCTGACTGACTCAGTTTTTGATAATCAACACCTCAACTCCTCCAGCTACCTCTCCCCTCTGATTAGAGGGCTGGAGGCTGAAGCCGTAAACTCCTCCCAAAACCTTCCTTTAATAGAGGGTTCAGATCAGAACTTTCCAGGTAATTTCCCATGTTTCTATCATTAGCTCTGCTTACTTTCAACTCCAAGACATTGTGCCCCTTAATCTTCCTTCCCCCCCCCCACTTTGATGGCTACGCCTCCACCAGCTTCCTTTTGTGTGTTACCTTCCCCCATTAGATTGTAAGCTCCCCGTAGTCAAGAACTTTCTTTTTCTTATTTGTATCCCCAGTACTTAGCATAATGCCTGACACATAGCAGGCACTTACTAAAGATTTGTTGAATTGAATTGAATTGTTTCTTCAGAAATATCTAAAATGATTTTTCAAAAACTCTGCCTTGGTTATTTAAAATCCTTCCTTTGCAAATAATCTTCAGGTAGAACAAAGTACACTAATGTCTCAACAAACAAGAATCCACTTTGTATGAAGCATCCTGAACTTAATATCAGGTATGTTAAAAAAAAAATCATGTATTCAAATGGAAATCGAAATCTAAATCATATTGCAACTAATTCAGCGAGGCATCCTATATTTTCTTGTTTTTATTTTAATTATGCCTTTAGTTTTTTATAACAGTTATTTCCTACCATGCCCCTGTCCTCAATATAACCCTTCCTCTGAAACAATCCTTCTGGCAAGGATTGGACTGGCTGCCTTGCTAGGGGACCTAGGTCACTAAAGACCCAGGGAGTTGTATTTCTTCCCAGCTTGGGAAGAATGGAAGTTAATTTGGTATCAGGACTGGAGGGCAAAATTTTTCCCCTAGAGAAGAAGTTTTAAGGATTTCTTCTGAGAGAAGAGAGAGAAAAACAAAGACGGAAGAAGAGGGAGCTGATAGGATGTCCCTCCCACTCACCCACACACACCCACATACTGACAGAGGCAGCATGACTGCATGGGTGGCTGAAACAGTAACATTGGTAGTTCCTCTCTTTGTAAGCCTTCTCTTCAGTAAAGCAGGAAGGTGGCAGACTGTGATTTTTTGTGCTGCTTCGGCTGCTATTGTACCAGAGGCACTCAGGTGGCTAGAGCATTAAGGTGGGCGGGGGGGAGATATAGAGAAACTAGCAATTCCTATCTCCTCAGCCTTGCTTCACCTTGATATAATTGGTTCCTATTTATAAAAAATGATTTTTTGTTTTTAAAAAACCCTACATCTGACTAATCTAATCTTATTACTCATAAACATCTATGCTCTACCCTGTCTTTTGAATTTACTTGTGTCCTGTGTCCATGAGAGTGCTGGGTTGCTCTAGGAGCCACCTAGGAAAATGTGATCTTTGCTAGGGTAGGGCTAAGATCCCTGCCCATTATTAAAGAATTAGCATTCTCTAACTGAGGGAGCCCTGACTATGTTATTTGTTTCATAACTATACCTCCAACGGCAGAATTACTACCAGTTTGGAGACTCTTATATCAGCTTCATCAGACACTAAGCCAAACATTGCAAACCTCTAATGGTTACAATGATAACCAAAAAAAAGTTAAAGAAAATTAACTGACTTAGCTACTGCATCTGACACCTGCAGTGTCCTCCTCTCCCCCACCCCAAAGAAAGGAGAGAAGTCTGTTTCATCATCTTTTCTTGGGGACTATAGCAGGATCAACAATGTTTTAATTGCTGTGATGCTTTCCATAATGTCTTGTCTCTGTAGTTCCACAACTCTTTATCGCTATGTATAAGGACATGATTTTGCTTCTTTAAATTGTCTAAATGCAAATGCCATCCTTCCTCACTTTGAAGAATGTAAAATGAATCACTTTTGCTTGCTATAGAATATATGCGTGATGTCTGTGTGTATATGTTAGCATATGCCTAGATCATCTGAGATGGAGTCACTTATGTGAGAGATGCTAAGGCCCAGCTTCTAGGAGTTAGGAGAACTGGTGCATTAGTGGACCTTTTGTGTTGGTCTACCATGTTGTGCAGAGCAGCATTGGCTGTGTAGCCATAGACTATGGCTTTTAAATGTCTTAACTGAGCACAGTGACTCTCCTGGCATCTTTGTTTAAGGGTGAAAGACTCCACTCCCAAGAGCTGATACCACGAGGTAAAGGGGGAGAGCCACCTCCCCCACCACTCTTACACAATATGGCCCTGAGAAAAAGGCTTGGGCTTTTGGTCTTGTTTTACTTGTTCTTTCCAGTTCTAGGTGCAGGAAGTGAAGTCCCTGACTGGGGGACTTCACTTCCCCCAAGCCATGGGGATCTTGGAGCCTAGAAATCCAGTCCAGGTGTTTCAGATAACCCAGAGGAGAGGCTCTGAGAAGCCAGGATCCCAGGATACTAGCTTTGGACTTGAGTTTGTGGGACTACTGCTATAGATACTCTCCCTAGACTCTGATATGGTTTAAGGGGATCTGTTGGGAGTAGGGAATGTGTGTATGTTTGTTCTTGCTATATCTTTGAAGTAAATATTCCTATATAAAAGTTAATCTGATGTTAAGTGGGCAAATGAAATTGGAAAACTACTTATTGTACCCTAAAATTGTGGAATGGAGGCAGCTAGGTAGTGCTGTGGATAGAGCACTGGCCCTGGAGTCAGGAGGACCTGAGTTCAAATCTTACCTCAGACATTTGGCACTGACTAGCTGTGTGACCCAGGGCAAGTCACTTAACCCCATTGCCTACCAAAAAAAAGAAAAGAAAATGCCTAAAATTATGGAACACCATTGTTCAGGGCTCAAGCTAATATAAGCTAAGAGAGACCCCTCCAACCCCGTCAAGGTACCAGAAAAACTTCAGGAAGAGATGTGACAGACCTGGCCCTCAGACAGTGAGGCCAATGCAAACTCCTGTTGTATATACCTGCATACATGCATTTATACATACACAGCTAGACTGATAAGAAAAGTGTCCTAGCAATTCAGAATCTTTATGTAGTGGGAATTTATTCCCCCTCCCTTTTGAAATCTGAGTCAGCACTTGACAGGTAGAATTCTGAGAGGAAACAACCATAAGCACTTCTACAAGGTTTTTGATTCCTCACTTGAAACAACCCAAGATCATGCTCCTAGAACTTGTCAGAAAATTAACATGTATCTTGTAAGTGTTAAGTATACTGTGCTTTTTGTTTTCACTCCTAAAACCTGCTGAGGAAATTTTCTCCTCTTTTCCTAACAATAACTTCATAGATAAGATTTCATCTGGGCTGCTCAGATAGGTCCATAACACCTGGCACTTGAGTATGCTCAAGCCCATCTATATTCCCCTAATTAGCTAACCTTCATTAAACCAAAAAACATTCCAATTCCATGCTCTTGTCCTCCTCAAGCTATTACCCCACTCAAAGTTACCAAATAGTAAATGATGGAAATCCAGGTGACAGATAACACCTTGCTCTCCACCAGTCCCATCCTGGAAACTTCCAAAAGCATGGAACACCTTTAACTCATGTCAGAGATGGGAACTTCCCTATTCAAAAAGGCAGAATTAGGAAGCCATCTTTGCAATTATCATACCACACAAATCTGGAGAACTACCACACCACCACCCCAAGCTGGATGCAGATTTGAAGGCCCATGACATCCTAGTCCTGTCTTAAGTTAGCTGTAAAGAGTGTCTCCTGTAATGAATAAATCTCCTTTGGATACATAAGTCTGGTGCATGAATTTTCTTTTCCCTTCCCTAGCGTGTAGACTTGAGTTAACACATAATTATTCGTTTGGAGAGGCATTTGCTGCCAAAAGAAGGAATGGAAATAAGTTAAGAGAACTGATAAAGTTTCTCCAGTTTTAAATTCCTCAGACTCAAGAAATCCTCATTCTGATTACTGCAACAAGCAGCTCTAATTTGACCTAGGTGAGCCATTGCATTTTCTCTGTCTTTAGCTGTCAATTTGTGTTGTTTTTTTCATTTCCATTCTTGTAGTCATTGTGTACATCATTGTTCTGCTTCTGCTTTTTTATCCATTCTGTATCAGTTCATGAGTCTTCCCATGTTTCTCTGAGTACCTTATATTCATCATTCCTTGCATTGAGATAATATTCTAGAGAAACAGTGTGGATATAGTAAATAAAAAACTGGCCTCAGAGTCCGGAAGACCTGGGATCAAGTCCAATCTCTAATACACACTGGCAGACTAACAGTGAAGAAGTTATATAGTATCAGGCAACTCCTTAAGACTGTAATTGTAGCATAGCTGCCGATCTGCATTATTTAAGAGAGTTCCCAACAACAATAAAATCACGGGTCCAAAACAAAAAAAATTATAATATAGTACTCCATGTATTAATTACACAGCTTGGCATAATGGATGGAAAGCTGGCTTTCTTCAATCTATATCAGTTTATACTTCTTCCTGTGTTTCTCTGACTTCCTCATATGCAGCATTTCTTGGATTGTGATAACATTCTAGGTAGTTAATGTAGTATAGTGGCTAAAGAGCTCACCTGCTCTTAGACACCTGGGGGATCAAGTCCAGCCACTGACACATACTGGCTGTGTGACCCTGGGCAAGTGACTTAACCTGTTGGGGGGGGAGGCCAACAGTCCTCTGTCTAGATTCTTTTTATCGTCATCTAAAGATTTTTCCTTCTGTCAGACTTAATCGACTCTTCTATAGGAACTACATTGTACAAACACCTCTTTGCTTTTTAAAATTATTTTTATTCTGAACCTAACAATCACAAAATATATTAACATTTCCATAAACAAAGGAGAACAGAAAGACTGCATGTGAAACTGCAAGTCTTTCTTATATGTAGCTGCTTTTATTTTAAGTACATAATAAGTTAAACATATAACTTTCAGAACTGTCATACTTGTCTCTATTTCCTTCTGCTGTTCCTTCTGTGCATTTTTAAAAACTATTCAATGATACTGTTTTCTATCTTTGGTTTTTTTTTTTTAAGACAACCCTATTCCTGGTCCCCCTCTCTTCCTTAACTACTTTCCCACTTAAAAATAAATAAAGTTGGGGCAGCTAGGTGGTGCAGTGGATAAAGCTCCAGCCTTGGAGTCAGGAGGACCTGAGTTCAAATCCAGCCTCAGACACATGAAACTTACTAGCTGTGTGACCTTGGGCAAGTCACTTAGCCCCGATTGCCTCACCACAAATAAGTAAATAAAGCCCTTTTAACAAACATGTATTGTCAAACAAAATAAATTCCTGTATTGGCCATGTCCAACACCTGGAGTCCATCACCCCTCCATCAAGAGGCAGGTAGCATCTTC
>NW_020954580.1:17824571-17833236 GCF_900497805.2 Vombatus ursinus | reverse complement strand
ACACCTGGAGTCCATCACCCCTCCATCAAGAGGCAGGTAGCATCTTCATCATCAGTCCTCTGGAATCATCAATTATAAGATCATAACTTAGAACGAGAAGGAACTTTAGAGGTCATCTTATCCAAGTGTTAACTGTTATGACAGTTCTGAAAGTTATATGTTTAACTTATTATGTACTTAAAATAAAAGCAGCTACATATAAGAAAGACTTGCAGTTTCACATGCAGTCTTTCTGTTCTCCTTTGTTTATGGAAATGTCCAAGTATGCCTATTTGTTCTGTGGAGTCAACTCCAGTTTTATGCCTTATGTGACTTTATGCTAAAGTCACATGACTAGAAATCATCGAAACATAGGCAATTCAAGGAGGAGGTGGACTTTTGCCAGTTGATGGAGGTCCAAGAACTGGTTTCTGATTGGGCAAGACCACAAATCCATATACCTCTAATAATAATTACAATTATAACAATAATAGCTGGCATTTACATAGTGCTTTGAGGTTTGCAAAGCACTTTACAAATATTAGCTCATTTTATTTTCACAACAACCTTGGGAAATAGATGCTATTATTATGCCTGTTTTAGAGATGAGGACACTGACACAGATAGAGGGTAAGTGACTTGACCAGGGTCACACAGCTAGTGAGTGTCTGAGGTCATATTTGAACTCAGGTCTTCCTGACCTCCTGTTCAGCACTCTATCCACTCCACAACCCAGCTGCCTTAGAGAATTTGTTAGTGCTATACCAAATACAGGGGAGGAGCTGTAGAAGGGTAGAAGGTCACTGACTCCCTGATAACTATAAGGAAGACACATCTCCTTAATGTAATACATATACATAACTGCTAAGCTAAGCACAGATCTCCCCAAAACCAAATCTTTTTCTACAATATCAGGTGAGTGGCTAGCTAAACAAAGGAGGGAGGGGAAAGGGTAAGGAGAAGAATAATTTTTACTCACTATCATACAAGTAAGGGAAAAAAATACCAAAACTAGTTTTTCCCTTCTCTTCTATTTTCCTGCACCTAAACTTTCATTATGAATCAATATGTCAAAAGTAGTTTTCTAATATCTGAGATATCATCCTACAAACAGCAAAAATCCTGGGTCCTTTTCATAAAGAGAGATAGAGATAGAAATTGGAGAAATATTTTGTTTCTTTTAAAGAATTATTGTAACCTATTCAACAAGGCACTATTCCTAGGGAGCATTCACCAAGATATGAAAATAGATGTCTTTTACAGACCCTGTAATTGTAACCATGATAGGTGAGATAGGATTTAACCATTTTATAGAGAAAGTGTTCTATGGTAATTGATCAAATAAATCAAGTAGAAAGATCAAAAGGAGACAATATAGCTAAGAGCGCCAAAACACATCTAACTATTCTTACAGTAGAACAAAATCCTATTTTACTTTCTCCAGTGAACTGATTTGATGTCCTAGTTTTCACACTTCTTTTGTAATCCCACACCTACCCAATCTGACTGAGTGCAGCTCGGGAAATAGAGCTAATAATAGGTCTTTAAAATGCTGGTAGACAGTGCCATCTAGTGGCCAATGATCAGATTAAACATTTCCTATTTTAACTATATCAAGTTGCTCCAGTCAGTCAACAGGTACTTGTTAAGCACTATATGCTAAGCCCTGTGCTACACAATGGGAATTAAAAAAGAAAAAGAAAAGAAAAAAGAAAGAAGAAAAAAAGGACCCTGCTTACATTCTAATAGGGGAGACAACATGCAAATAACTATATAGATATATATATATCTCTATAGAGAGAGAGAGAGAGAGAAAGAGAGAGAGAGAGAGAGAGATACAACATAAATAGAATGTAATCTCAGAGAAAATAACTGGGAGAGACAAGATTGGGGGGGGGGGGGGTGTTAACTGAGTCTCAAAGGAGCACAGAGAAGCCAGGAGGTAGAATCAAGGAAAGGAGAACATTCTGGGCATAGGGGTCAGCCAGTAAAAAGACAGTGTGGTGAGATGGAGTGTTATGTGGTGGGATCAGTAGGCAGATCAGTCTAGCTGAATTGTAGAATAGGTAGAGGAGAGTCAAGCATAAGAACACTAGGAAGATAAGAAGGGGCTAAGTTGTGTCCACAACACAAAAACTCGGTTTTTTAAATAACACCAATGTTAAAACATAACAATCTCCAAAGAATCAAAGGTGTAAGTAATGTCGGGGCTATAAAGAGATGATATTTCTAATGGCATAGACACAAGAAGTGATGTAAAATATGTCATCCAGGAAACATATGGTCAGGAAAGGAGCAAGAGTTCCCTTCATAAGTTACCAACATGCTATCAACCACACGCTATTCTGGTACCCAACAAATAAAAACCATCTTGAGAAATGATTCTAGCACACTGGGTAGGCCCTCTCTGGGAAGGATCTAGTCACCTAGCATTTAGTAAGTCCCTATGTGGTGCCAGGCACTGTACTAAGGATCCAGAGAAAGCTCCCTCAAGAAGCTCACAGTCTAACGGGAGAACGTGGATATGGATCTACAAAATGAGAAAGTATAGATGGGTTGTGCTCTGTAGTAATGGTGGGAATACCCACATTGAGGAATTCACACATCTTTCTTTCTCTATCATAACTGTATAATGAAAGGAGCTTTGCCAGCCCTCCTCCTCTTCCTTCTCCCCACTGAGATTCCTTTTTTATTTCTATCAGTTCTTTGTCGGAGGTAATGAATGGTAGGGGGGAAAAACCTGCCCTGGGAGACAGAAGTCCTGAATACTAGTCCCAGCCCTGCTAGTAGAAGGGAAACAAATATTTATTAAGTACTAACCAGGTGCTGGGTACTCTGCAAATATTATCTCATTTGATCCTCATAAAAACGTGGGGAGGTAGGTGCTATTATTAACCCAATTACAGTTGAGGCAAACCAAGATTAACTGATTTGCCCAGGGTCGCACAGCTGGATGTGAGACTGAATTTGAACTCAAGTCTTCCTGACTCCAGGCCCAGCTCTATATCTATTCATTGCACTATCTAGCTGCTTCTAAATTCTAGAGCACCTAGCCACTATTACTTAGCTTTGATGCTTTGGACAAGCCATTTTAAACCTCTGGATTTCAGTTTCCATTGGATCCACTGGACCAAACCAATCAATCAATAAACATTTATTAAGCAGCCACTGTGCCAGGCATTGTGCCAAGCACTGGGGATACAAAAAGAGAAAAAAAACAACCCCTCCTCTCAAACAGCTTACAATCTTACAACATGTAAAATGTATACAAATTAAGATATATACTGGGTAAATAGGAAGTAATTAGCAGAGGGAAGGCACTAGAATTAAGAGGGATTGGGGAAAGCTTCAAGTGAAAGAAAAGAATTTAGTTGGGACTTAAACTTTATTCTAACAAGAAGTCCAGAAGATCCCTCCTCATTTCCACTTCCTAGCTTCCCCGGCTTTCATCAAGTCTCTGCTCAAGTCCCACCTTCTTTCAGAAGCCTTTCCCAGATCTATTTTAAATTGGTGCCATCTCTCTGAGAGTATCTCTCATTTTGTGTTATGTGTATATGTGTATATTTATATATGTGTGTGTATTTGTGTGTGTGTATCTTTAGTTTGTTTTTCCTTTCTTTGTGTCCTCAACATTTAGCAGCGGCTGGTGAATAGTTGCACTTAATAAATCCTTGCTAATTTAATTTGACTTCACCACTATGCCAAAGGGATCCATCACACACACACACACACACACACACACACACACACACACACAATAGCTAGGAACTTCTGGTGTAGAGGAAAAAGCACAAAATCTTAAGGCTCCCAGTGATGGGGTAGGAAGGAATAAAGTAGAGGAAGGAATCTTGGGAGTGGGGTTGGGCCGGGTTTTGTTTTGTTTGCTTGTTTGTTTATTTTTCTCAACAAAGAGTGGTCCACCCCTTTCTCTCTTAGTATAGCCTTTCTTCTCCAAAAGGAGGAATTTGCCCCAAGCACCTAACTCTTACTTTCACCTAATGAGTAGTGAGGTGGAGAGGTTGAACAAGTATTTAGAAAACTAAGTAAGTAGGAGTAGGGCCATTCCCAGGTATTTTCTACTTGCTAGTGTCTATAGTCTTAATTATATATTTTTTAAACTCTCAAATTTAATTTCAGAAAATCCAAATGGTTCCCTATTTAATTCCCAGTTGTGGATCCTGCACCCCCAAATTCATTTCAATGGAACCTTTCCATACAAATCCCACAGATCCCTGAGACTCCATAGTTTTTGTATCTGCTATGCAAATAATTCTAAGCAAACTGAAAATGTAAGCCAAGATCTTTTACCTTCTAGCTAACTATATTCCTCACTTTATGTGTTTGTGTGTGTGTGTGTGTGTGTGAGAGAGAGAGAGAGAGAGAGAGAGAGAGAGAGAGAGAGAGAGACTCTCTGCGGGGATAGAGGAATGGGGGGGTAGGGGTGGGGCTGGGATGACTGAGTGTTCTAAACACACCTAAAATGTGGAAGGCATTGTCTAAGGTGCTAGAGCTACAGAGACAAAAGTGATAAAATCCTTTCCCTTGAGGAGCTCACTTTTTATTGGCAGGCTATTATTTCAGCAACATGGAGATAACAATGAAGGTTGCAAAGAAGAGACCTCACCCCTCTAGGAATTTTTTGAGGGAGAACAGTAATAAGGGATCTTGGAAAGCTTCGTGAAAGGTGTGGCAGCTGAACTGAGCCTTGAAGAAAAGTTAGGACTCTGAAAGGCAGCCACTGCATTGTTGACATTGCTACACAAGCCTACCTTCCCAGGTGTAGGACTCAAACTGTTTAGAACAACAGCAACAGCTGATGCAAGGGATTTGAGGTACATGGATCCCTTTGGCAGATGGGTGAAGCCTAAGGCCCCCTTTTCAGAATAATATTTTTAAATGCATAAAATAAAATACTTAGGGTTACCATCAATTATATTAAAATATAGTCACCAAGACATCTTCAAAAAACAAGTTCACTCTAAACATTTGGTTTTGAGCAACATCAGTAGCTTCTAGTGGTAAGGAGCAGACTAGGGGGGGAAGGGTATGACATTGTTTGAGACCCCTGTGTATGCTGGGCTGAAGTTATAGATATTTTCAAAAGGTTTGTGAATTCATGGTCCTTTAAGGCAGAGACTGTTTTTGCTTTTCTTTGTATCCCCAGTGCTTAGCATAGTGGGTGTCTGGTATATAGTTGGCACTTAATAAATGTTTATTATCTGACTGTATTTGTTATAGATTTAACACTAGTGTTAGCTAAAATAACCTAGGAATCATCATCACTTGCCATCCAATATCACAATAAAGATTTACAGTTTTATCCAATCAAACGCATTAATGCTAAAAATTCCTGTCCACTGTAAATGTGGGCTGAAATTGCTATTTAGCCATAACATTTCATTTCAGTACCATTTAACAAGTACTTTTTAAATGCCTACTGTTTGCCAGGCACTGTGCTTGACCCTAGGGGCATAAAGACACACATAAAAGTTTATAGGGATTACATTCTGGCCTCACTCTCCCAAAGTGAGGCCTGATACATCTTCCCCTCAGTATTCTAAGGGAACACTGAGGTATTTGTATTGTGTCTCTTTCTACTGTCATTGGACTGAGTGCCTCCTTGCTGTACCCAATATTAGGTGCCAGTGACTACGATATCTGTTCCATTTAACCTCTTAACATCAATTAGCTTTTACAAATGGATATTTACTTCAAAAGATGTAGTAAAAACAAAAATACAAATGTTTCTCCCAACACCTCAGAGATATACTTATCCCTACACTATGCCAGACTCTTGGGCTAGTGTGTTCACTATTAGCTTAGGTTTTACATCACATTGTTCCCAAGGAATTTACACTCAAACACAACAGCCCTACCAGATGAGTCCTCAACTTAGCTACTGCTGGGTCACAAAGATCACTCTTTGGGTCTTGGGCCATCGATTGTGAGCTGACTACAAAACCCAGATGCTGGGATACCAGAACCCTCCTCTCCCTTCACCTGAAATGGAAAAGAACAAATGGACAAAGCTGGACAAGAATTCAAAGCCACAGGGCTTTCGGGGAAGAGACCCACAGCTTCATCTGTCCCTGGATGTTGTTAGTGAAGAAGACAAACCAAGTGCACAACAGCTGAAAAGAAAATGGTAGGTCTGACTCTGGCCCTTTTGCATGTCCCTGCAGTTGAAGAGCCCTGTGGTTAGCTGATCAGAACCAGGTACATGTCTGCATACTCTCCACTCTCCCTCCAAACCACTTCCATGGCATGGCATCACAAATCTCCCAGAGGCAGGGTCTCTACCGGCTCTACCAGGTGGAGACACCAGCAGAAGTGCTCTGTTCATGTGCCTCTTCCCCATTACAAGTCTCTGGCCTCAAGGAGCTTGTTTTCTATTGGGGAAAATGACAGATAAACATATAAACACATAAAAATATGCACAGAATGAATACAAAATAATTTTGGAGAGGGAGGGGCACAAATAACTAGAGTCATTAAGACAGGCTTCTTGTAAGGGACAGCACTTGAACTGACCCTCAAAGTAAGCTAGCAGTTCCAAGTGAGAAAGTGAGGAGAGGTGGTACTCCAGGTATGAGGGACAGCCTATGCACAGGCATGGAGATGGAATGCCAAGTTCAGTTAAGAGCAAGTAGATGAATTTGGCTTCAATACAGAGTATACGAAAGAGACAAACCTAACCTTAACTTTAACCCTAACCCTAAAATGTGCAAATTTGGCTACAATATAGAGTAGATGAAAGAGGCTAACCCTAAACTTAACCCTAAACAAGGGATGGGGAACATGTAGCCCTCTAGGTCCTTGAGTGCAGCCTTTTGGCTGAGTCCAAGTTTTACAGAACAAATCCTTTTATTAAGGGATTTGTTCTGTGAAGTTTGGATTCAGTCAAAGGGCCGAGCTTAAGGACCTAGAGGGCCACATGTGGCCTCCAAGCTGCAGGTTCCCTACTACTGCCCTAAACCCCAACCCTAACCCTAAATGCATGTACCTGGAAAGATAGGCAGAAGCAAGATTGTGAAGTGCTCTAAATGTCAATAAGAAGAATTTGCATCTTATGCTAGAAACAATGGACAGCCACTGAAGCTTCTTAAGCACAAAACTGATATGGTCAGACTCATAAAAGGTGAGACTCAGGGCCTAAAATGAAACACATGTGGGCAGGAATATGGGGTGGGGAGGTGACAGCAGAGTTGAAGTGGAACAGCAGCTTTGGGTTTCAATCACCAGCTTCACTACTTAATGGCTACATGACCCTAGACAAACATTTCATCTCTCTCAGTATCCTCATCCATAAAATGAGGTTAGGCTAGATAATCTGTGAGTTCCCTTCAATTCTAAATCTTAGTCCAATGTCATAGGGTGTGATGGTCTTTAGGTCACTATAGGTAGAAGAAGGGGAAAGAGGGATCCACACATTCCTTCAAAGAAAGCACATATAGAATTGGCATGCCCTACTCTACTATTACTTGGTGCGGGGATTTCTGAGTTACTTTGGCCTTTATACTGGGGAAGCTCACTAAGATTAAAAAAAAGTTACAGATTTATAGGAAAAAACTAAGTTCTCTTTCAGCTACATCTGGTCGGTTTCCTTTCTCTGATATCAGAAGCACACAGATGCTAAGCATTTGGCCATAAATCAAATAGGATTATAAGCATGTTGTATGAAAATTTCCAGAAAATATCAGTGAGGGATGTTAGGCCTTCACAACCTATCCCCAACCAACCTTTACAGCCTTAATATACATTCCTCCCTGGCACACTCTGTGGCCCAGTCATACTAGCCTTTGGGCTATTCCTCGTGCAGAACATTCCATCTTCCACTTCTCTGTACCTTTTCACTAGCTGTCCCCCCCAGGCCTGATAGTCACTTCTTCCTCACCTCCATCTCTCAGAATCCCTAGTTTCCTTTAAAACTCAGCTCAAATATCACTTTCAAAGGAAGCTCCTAGAGCTTCCTCCTCACTCCCACCAAAATTACCTCTCAAACCATCTTTCATTTACCCTGCATATATCTTCCACGTACTTAGTTATTTACTTATTGTCTCCTCCACTAAAACGAGAGGTCCTTGAACACAGGGCATATATTTACCTTTCATTCTATCCCCAGCACTTAGGATGGTACCTGGCACATAGAAAGCATTTAATAAATGGTTTTTGATTGATGGTGAAAGATTCAGCATTGTGAGATCTTTTTGCCATTCTTTGTACATGCATGCCCAAGTATCTCCCCAAAAGAAATTACATAGGAAATACTTTAAAGTTTAACCTGAATCATTACCATTTTTCCATCACTTTCTTAAGTCTAGAGACAATCAATAAAATAGTAAAGCAAGCCCTGATTTTTAGCTTTTTACAACTTCAGAGACAGAGAGAGAAGAAAACTAAAAACTGAAACACATAGACTCAGAGCTGGTATAGTACCACTAATAGTACTTTCAGGTGGCACTCAGTTGCCTATTTGTAGAACAGGAAGAGATGAAGAGGGCCCAGACTAAGAAAGGAAAGCTATAGAAGAGATTAAAAGAGAGGAATAGACCTTGATGAGGCCATGCCATGAGGTATATTGGGAAGAATGTTAAGAGATGGGGTCTTCTCTCAGGTCCTTGTTTCTAGAAGAAGGTCGAGCCCCCCCCCCCCCCCCCCCCCCCCCCCCCCCCCCCCCCCCCCCCCC